>NC_091748.1:58500125-58502625 GCF_043380555.1 Nothobranchius furzeri | reverse complement strand
CATGGTGGCAACCCACGTACCCGCTGGTGGACACCAGAGGTTCAGGGAGCCGTCAGGCTGAAGAAGGAGGCCTACGGGGCATGGCTGGTCTGTGCGTCTCTGGAGGCAGCAGACAGGTACCGGATAGCCAAGCGGGGTGCAGCTGTGGCAGTTGCCGAGGCAAAATCTCGGGCGTGGGAGGAGTTTGGTGAGGCCATGGAGAAAGACTATCGATCAGCTCCAAAGAGGTTCTGGCAAACTGTCCGGCGCCTCAAGAGAGGGAGGCAACAACTCGTTCACACTGTTTACAGTGGGGATGTGGATCTGCTGACGTCAGCTGGGGCTATAGTTGGACGGTGGAAGGAATACTTTGAGGAGCTCCTCAATCCCACCTACGCGCATTCCGAGGAGGAACCAGAGCCATGAGACCTGGGGATGGACTGTCCAATCTCGGGGGCAGACGTTGCTGAGGTAGTCAAACAACTACACAGCGCCGGAGCCCGGGGGGCAGATGAGATTCATCCTGGGTATCTCAAGGCTATGGATGTTGTAGGGCTGTTGTGGTTGACTTGTCTCTGCAACATTGCGTGGTCATCGGAGGCAGTGCCTGTGGAGTGGCAGACCGGGGTAGTGGTCCCCACCTTTAAGAAGGGTGACCTGAGGGTGTGTTCCAACTATAGGGGGATCACACTCCTCAGCCTCCCTGGAAAGGTCTACTCCAAGGTACTGGAGAGGAGGGTCCAATCGATAGTTGAATCTCAGAGTGAGGAGGAGCAATGTGGTTTTTGTCCTGGCCATGGAACTGTGGGCCAGCTCTTTACCCTTGCAAGGGTGATGGAGGGGGCATGGGAGTTTTTCCAACCAATCTACATGTGTTTTGTGGATTTGGAGAAGGCTTATGACTGTGTCCCCAGGGGCACCCTGTGGGGGATGCTCCAAGAGTATGGGGTGGGTGGCTTTCTGTTAACTCATTCACTGCCATTGACAACTAAAGTCGTCATTTGCATTTTTTTTACTGTGTGGGCGTCGGAACGAGCCCCTGCACTGAGTGAACAAGCATCTCAGCGCTGCAGCCGATCTTCTTCCGCAGACGTCACACGTCACATGATCAGGAAGCAGAACATCCATGTGTTAGGAGATCGTTTTGGGCCGTTCCTGTACATAAAGGTGAGGCGCAAACCGGAAAAGCGTCTGCCGATTACAATTCAACAACGGATTATGAAAGAAAGGATAACCTTCGAAACACGCAGATTCTTCCTGATGTAAGAGGTGAGTATCCGCTTTGTTTTGGTTGTTTTGGCATTGACATCATCCTAGCGCACAACATTCTGTGACTCTTAAAAAAACAGTAAAAAACGGTGAGAAATGCTGGCAGCGAAGGCCGTTAGTGATCAGGAAACAGCTGGCAGTGAATGAGTTAAAAGCCATTCAGTTCCTTTACCAGAGGAGCGTGAGTTTGGTCCGCAAAGCCGGTAGTAAGTCAAATCTGTTCCCGGTGAGGGTTGGACTCCGCCAGGGCTGCCCTTTGTCACCGGTTCTGTTCATTAACTTTATGGACAGAATTTCTAGGTGCAGCCGTGGTGTGGAGTGTGTCGAGTTTGGTGGCAGGAGAATCTCGTCTCTGCTTTTTGCGGATGATGTGGTCCTCCTAGCTTCATCCAGCTCTGACCTTCAGCTCTTGCTGTGTTGGTTTGCGGCCGAGTGTGAAGAGGCTGGGATGAGGATCAGCACCTCCAAATCTGAGACCATGGTTCTCGACCGGAAAAGGGTGGCTTTCCAACTCCGGGTCGGGAGAGAGGTCCTACCTCAAGTGGAGGAGTTTAAGTATCTCGGGGTCTTGTTCACGAGTGAGGGTAGGAGGGATCGGGAGATCGACAGGTGGATTGGTTCGGCGTCTGCAGTGATGCGGACACTGAGCCGATCTGTCGTGGTGAAGAGGGAGCTGAGCCAGAAAGCCAGGCTCTCGATTTACCGGTCGATCTACGTCCCAATCCTCACTTATGGTCATGAGCTTTGGGTAATGACCAAAAGAACAAGATAGCGTATACAAGCGGCCGAAATGAGTTTCCTCCATAGGGTGGCCGGGCTCAGCCTTAGAGATAGGGTGGGGAGCTCGGACATTCGGGAGGGACTCGGAGTAGAACCGCTGCTCCTCCGGATCGAAAGGAGTCAGTTGAGGTAGTTTGGGCATCTGGTCAGGATGCCTCCTGGACGCCTTCCTGGGGAGGTGTTTCGGGCACGTCCTGCCGGCAGGAGGCCCCCGGGTCGACCCAGGACACGTTGGAGAGGTTACATCTCCAATCTGTCCTGCTGGAGGAGCTGGTGGAGGTGGCCGGGGAGAGGACAGTCTGGAGCTCCCTAGTTGGTATGCTGTCCCCGTGACCCGGACCCGGATAAGCGGAGAAAGATGACGACGACGATGATCGTTACAGGTAACGAAGCACCTAATCCTGTCCATGTTTCAAATACTTGTCAGAGCATGCTGGAAAAATGTGCTGGTGCATTTCTGTTTTTCAGTCAA